>NC_134485.1:356669373-356694373 GCF_040206685.1 Ascaphus truei
CAGACAGACAACGACACATAGGACACTTTGAGAAATATATAGTAGATATATAGTAGATACATACAACCAGAAGTGATGATGCTGGCTGATCCGATAGGATACTCCACGTGTAGGTGATCAAACATGAAACGAAAATAAATAGAAATACATAGTGTAATACTGTATAACCCCTAATAATGTGAACACAATTGGACAAACACAAACAATAAATGCTGAGAGCAAACAGGTGACTAATCTAGTTAAATTAAACACATTTAATATATCACAATAAATCAATACAGTTAATAAACACAATTAAAAAATAATGTGAGTGATAAGGGTCCCACAAGTATAATCCTTCTGTAGCTGAAGTACCCGCTTACCAGAAGATGGTAGATATCTAGCAGTGGATAATCAGAGAGTATCCCCTCTCATCTGTGGCCGATCAGCTCCGTGCGCTCCTCACTGGCATCGGCGGCGTGTTGGTATTGGCGTCGACTCGAGGTGGAGTAACAACCCTGCTCACGCTGGGACAGACCTCTGCGGCTTTGGATACCCTACTTCCGCCGCTTGTTGCACGTGTGCATGAGAAATGCTACTGTGGACCGCCAGCTGCAGAAGCGCCAAATCCCTGGCCCGCAGTACTGCGGGGATGGTAACAGCAGATTCGTTCGCGCTCGGCTCGGGAGGGGGGGATTATCCAAGAAGGGTCAGCGGGGGACTCAGCAGATAGTGAGGCAGTGTATACGTGGGACCACCCTACGCGTTTCGTATACCCCTATACTATACTTATCTGACCTGGGGTCAGAGTTATATCGCAGGCAGCCAGCTAGGTACTATAATATATCATTAATTATTAGAAAATAGCGCTACCTTATTTGTTTTTTCGGACAAACTGCAAATATAATACACACTGAAAGTGAAAATAATATAAAATAGACTTACAACACACAAGAGAGGAGCCAGAGAGCTTCGGTAATCAGCTAGATGTAGTGGAAAGAACGAGTCCGGACCCGATCTGCTCACTCGCACTGCAGGACACCCTCATTCTCACGGACGCCAACACTAACAACTGAAGATCCATGGAGAAGCTTCACGTGTCCTCTACGCGTTTCGCACATAGTGCTTCGTCAGACGATGACGAAGGATATAGGAGTGCTTGTAGAATGCAGGCTTGGCAATAGTGCTCAATGTCCGGCAGTAGATGCAAAGGAAAATATGATATTATCTTGCATTAAACGGGGTATCAATGGAAGGGAAGACTGCATAATTATGCCAATGTATAAATCTCCTAAGGCCACACCTTGAATATGGAGTACAGTTTTGGGCACCACTCCATAAAAAAAGACATGAAACTAGAAAATATACAGCTATATAGCGTACCTGAAAATTCAGACCTGTATGTGCAGTAGAGCTTTTGGACAAGTGCAGACCTGTATGTGCAGTAGAGCTTTTGGACAAGAAAACACTGTTCCAGCTAAAGCTATATTGAATAATGGCAAAATAGGGTGACCTTTTATGGGGTAGGTTCACTAAGCTTTCATATAGGGTAACGCACCGCAATCTTGTGTTTACTGCAATTCAAATCAATGGCAGATAACGCAGGATCATATTGCGATACCCTGTATCGGAGCTTATTGAATCTTGGCCTATGAGAGGTTCTCATGCTTTAGCTTGGACTTCTGAATAGGGTACAAGATGAAGAAAGTCACGGAGAATTATTTTTCTTTCTGACTTTGTTTCCTGTACGTTGGGACAAAGAAATGTTAAAAACAGCAAGACCCCCCTCAAATGTTATTATTTTGCTCGCCTGACCTGTGGGTTCAAGAGATTTTAACCGGCCATAAATGAACTTTGACCACATCAGTTAAGCAAATGGGAACTATCTACATATAGCAATGTCCTATCCTATCTATCTCTTGTATAGTGCATACACAGAGCAAACCCTGGTCATGTGGACTTTTTTTTTTTAAATTCCAAAGGTGGAGCGAAGATTCGGGGTTCGGAAAGGCCAAGTCTTGAGCCATTTTCTGAAAGTGGGATGGTTTTTGATGGATATGGGGGGGGAATTCCATTCCCTGGTTCCCTGTACCGAAGGGGCACAACCAACTCGTATAGTGCGTTTGAATCTGGGGGCTTTTATCTCCTTGTTTTATTGATTGGCTCGCAGTAATATTACCGGCAGATAATTAGATTTTCCTGTGCACTACAAAACCCAGCTAAGTAATGTGAAATAATACATCTATAAAATCTTCTGAGGGAATTGCTGCTTCAAATGAACAGGGGTTCAAAATGTAAAAAAAAAAGCAATGAGTGATGGATCTTCAAAAAGAAAGAAAAGGGCGCAAATGGTAGGAGACAAACAACCTTTATATCCATAAAAACACTTGAAGCATAATCATAAAAATATAAAGAAAACAGGAAATAAATAAATACAGGGTAACTGGCTGTGTAGGATCGTAGCTTCTGCTGTGCCCAATGGAGGGAAATCCCTTTTATACGTCTTTGCTGTCCGCTGAGCCGTTCTGGGGTCGGTGGGGAGGAGGAGCCGATGTTGCCACCTGGTTGTTGTTCCCAATGCTGGAGTGATGGCCCTCTGGGTGGTTGCCCCAGGGGGTGTCTACTCGTTGCTAGGCTCGCGGTGGCTAGTGTTCTCCTTTTTTTTCCTGCCGATCCAGGCAGTGACGTCAGTACAGGCAGTCCTCGTTTTACAACGCTTCGCTTTACAACGAATGGCTTATCCAACGCTGTGCAATGAGAAAACACTAGGGTTAGGGAGTGATCACAGAACCACACCAATTGAAACAAATAATGAGTGAATAAATGGTAATCCAAAAAAGTGGGTGCAGACTGTGAACTGAAAAGTGAATCAGAAAAAGGGGGGAAGGAAAACACAAAATGAATGTGTCTCCTAAAAGAATTCACTATACTGCACTCCTACTTGATTTAAAATTTAACTTTTAATATATTTACATAAAACATATGTTACCAAAACGTCGTGTATTGTGCATTAAGAATAAATTAAATTGACAATACCTAGCGTCCGTGTCAGTGAATGTGCGTTGGAATGGTCTCGAACAACAAATTGTAGTAGAGATTACAGGACACAGGACGCTAATAGTCAGGGTATAAACCCCTCTGGGGCACCTATGAGATCAGGTACATGTATAATTATAAATATAACTTACAAACTCAGTGACTAAATGTGTCGTGAAAATACAGCAGTCCTGCTTAGACTTTTAAACCACAGAGCACTTAGGGATGTCAGTTAGAAGTGTATTACTATCCAATGTATATGAAAGTGCTACTGATAGTATGGTGATGGAGGGTAGATGATTCACAGCATAGTGAAGCAATTGTTCACAGCATTTTGATCAGTGAATCATTCTACAGCACACTCCAAATAATCATATCGTATAAAGAGCAGGAATGCTTGCGCACTGAGTGTTAGTGAAAGTACCCAATTCAGATCTACATAGAGCCAGGAGACTACAGAGCACTACATAAAAGCAGCTCCAAGTAGGAGACTGACAACATTACTTTCACTAACACTCAGTGCGCAAGCATTCCTGCTCTTTATACGATATGATTATTTGGAGTGTATATATATATATATATATATACATATTCACATAAACAATGTTGCAAAGCGTTGTAAGAGCGTATATATATATATAAATATTACTATACTATATAAATATTATATTATACTATATAATATATTATTTATTATGTTATATTATATATATATAATACAGTATATACATTATATAATTTATGTATGTGCTGTATATCTTATTGCCTGCATAAAATATTTGGTGTATTTTAGTGTTAAAAATGCCTTCAGGAACAGAACCTTTCATTTAAACAGTGTTCCTATGGGAAAACGTGTTTCGCTTTACAACGTTTCGCTTTACAACGCCATTTTGAGTAACACATTGTGTCGGATAACTGAGAACTGCCTGTACGTGATGATCCGGACGTGACTATTTCCTGTTCTCAGGAAAGGGATTCCCTGGGCCCGCAGTAGCTAGTCTCCATTCAGCTGGCAGAGCTCCGTGGGCTCACGGTTTACCTCTGCGTCATACAAGAGTCCACAGCCTAGAGAATGGGTGCTCCCTCGTGCTATATGGTGACTCAAAGTGACGGATCTTGTTTAGTTTGAGATAATATATTAAATTATTGGCTTTAACTGGTTTAAGTGTTTTAAAATGTGACACTTCTATATCAGAGGATTCAGAATCTACTGTTTGATGGGATTTTTGTTTTGTTGATAATCCGAAGGCAGAATTGCATGTTAAATGAGTTTAACATGTCACAAGATATACCGAAATAATGTGTTGTGAAGCCAGCAGCAGCTTGTATTACACATGACTAGTGAGATAAGCAGACTAGTGAAATAAAAAAAACAAACACAATTAACAATAGACTATACAAGCGCCCTAGGCTTCAACATATCAATTTGTCATATTTATGGAGGAAAGGCCATTAGCCAGGTACATAGTAACTACCTGCCTTGAACTGCAGCCGTCCGATGTCAGACTCTGTCTTGGTGTCCTAACATGGCCCTGTGCGTTATATATGGCTGTTCTGTCATGAGGTGCAACTAATACAGCTGTCGTTCCACTTGTTAACTTCATACTCTTCATTTATACAGCTCTTGACTGTATGACTCTAGGGAGCCCCGATATGTATTTGCCCCAGAACATTAATTTATGACTACGGGAAGTTTGGAGAAAACCACTTTATTTTTTTGACTACCAACATTGTGTGTTGCTTGTTTTTCTCCAATTCGGCACAACAATTTAGCCCTGGACTATTGATACAACTGCCAGAGTTGTAACCACCTGTTTATGGTTCAAATGTTGTAAGCAACTAACAAAAATGAGGGTTTAACATGAATTATCCTGTCAGCCCAGAACGGTCAGCTCTGTTCTTCACATTCTGTATATTACTTGGAAAAGGGTCCCTAGCAGCTATAGAGATTCCCTGAAACTGTAGTAATACCTAAACCTAAACCCGTTTAGAAATCATTATGTTTGTAGATTTCTTTTGAAAATAATTGAGGTTTGCTCTTGTATTTGAGCTAAAATTGTCATATGATAATGTGTCTAAAGTTTGATTTTTGGGTGACATTGCACTTTTAAGCTATAACATGACTCAATTTTCCATGAATCCTCTAGTGCATTAGTCTGCATTGATCCGATATAGACTAACAGTTATGGTTTTTGCGCCCCTTACTATCCCTTACTACATCTTACTAGGCATTACCAACCGATCATTAATAAACCCCCATTGCTTAGCCAGGATAGATTTAATATCTCCAGTAGGTGATGCGGAATATTAAATAAACTGGAAGATGTTCTCGCACTTTTTTTTTTTTTCCATCAAATTTTCATCTGATGACAATTGTAAAATGATCTATCGTATGCTCTTTGACAAAGCTTTTAGAATACCCTGTAGTAAAATAAAATATTTTAGTGTTTCAGTCTTAAAAATATGCATTATAGAACAAACGCCACCAGCCGTGAACGGGTTACACTGATCCTGGGCTGGGCTAATAGCCTCAAGCCCTTCACATGCACAGGTGCCTGTAACTCATTGCATCATGTTTTGAGGCACGTCATACCTTTGTTTGTATGTTTGGGGCCCTGGAGTCTTGGTGATGGATGGAGGAGCTAGGCTGTAAGTAGGAAGTAAAGCTAAGAACAGGGGAGGGTCTATAAGACTGCACTAGAAACTCGCCAACATGAGCCCTTCCAAAAAAATCTGAAAGCTCTACGCCAGCCTTTTCTCCACGATGTGGTTTGAATGTACAAGAATATACTTTTACCACAAGGTGTCACTCTTACTATATAAATACAGTTTCTCTAAATATTTCTAAATGGTCACAAACGTTGGTGTCCATCTGTTTTATGGATATTATTTTGTAATGGGAACTGATATTTTGCATTACTGTCCTACTGTTACATGAACTTCAGAAATGACTTCTTAACCTTTTGAATAGGGTACAATCTCGCCAGCTCGGCCTTTTGAGTGACATTAGTTATTTTCTTTCTTTAATATGGTACTGGTTGACATTTTGACACGTCTGGTAAAAAAAAAAATATATTTAAAAAAAATCAAGTCTAAACATATTACCAAGTACCGGTTTTTATTTCCCCCTTGAAGTGTATCGGTTGTGATGTTCTCTTTCTCATCTTTCCAGCAACATCATTTCGGATATGAAGATAGGAAAGCGTCCTGGGTCGAGATCTCCATCCTGGCATTCAAACCAGATTCGATTTGATGATGATGGGCGAGGGTACACACATGACAGGGGCATCACACAAGAGCTAGCTGGCGGCAGGTATCTCACCCCCTTTTCTGGCTGATCGACGCATGCGCTAAAAAGGGTCCTAGCCACCCCAAGTACAGTTGCTGACTCGCACAACTGGCCCTAAATGCCATTTAGCCTTTAATTAAAATGACAAACCTGGTGGGGGTCCCTGTGTTAGGGCTGCTGCTGGATCACATGTTTCTAATATGACTGAGTTTTAAGATACGTTGAAACTAGGTGATTCGGTTCTTAAATAGAGAAACATATATACAGTATATTTTTTAAATAACCACACGTATACATGTGTTTTAAAAGTTTGTCCTGTAATAAAATTGGAATCATTTCAATTAGTGACCTAAAACACTTTTTTAGTAGATGTAATAGTATCTTTGTCTGTTAAAAAAAAATTATTTGCCCAAGTGTGCAAACACAAAGCAACGTGCATTATTTTCTGTGTGCAAATTTGAAGACATTTGTACATCACTATTCAGGAGTTAGAAATCCTTTCTTTGTTTTTGTTGGTGATTTGCTATTCAGAGGCGGGTATTCACTGAGCTCCGATACAGGAATGACATCATAATTTGGATGGCAGATAACCCGGTAGCTTAGTGAATCAACCCCAAAGTATTTGAGAGGTGGAAAAGCCTTGATACATTACACCATTGGCTTCTGAAATTGCACCAATCACAGGAGTGAGGCTAGTCTTCCATCTACTTGCACTGAAAGCAACTGTTTGTGATGGAGAAAGTAGCAAAGTTTTTTTAAGCTAATTATTGCGTGTACTCTTTAAAGCTGCAGTTCAGTCTTTTTTTTTTTTTAATTTATTTTTTTACTTCAATAGTTTTATGTGTGCAATCTCTAATTACCTAAAGAACTGTATAGCTGCAGGTCAATTCGTTCTCCATGTATTGATAGGTCGACATTTGGTGACATAATTAGTGAAGGGATCTGTTTATATTCTGCTTGTCTGTCAGTGGAAGCTCATGAATGTTCATGAGCAATTCTGCACAGACATGTGCTAGAGGGAGGGCAGGGCTGACAAAGGGGTGTGCCAGGGCTTGTGACAGGACATGAAGGGGCAGTGCCGTAGCAAATGGCTGTTAAAATAGAATACAAGAAAATTGGTCTTTAAAAGTTGTTTTTTTAAAAACAGAAAATGCTAAAAGTATTTTTTCTTACTACAGAACTGATTTATTAAAAAAAACACACATGCAGGATATTGACTGAACTGCAGCTTTAAGCCAGCAATGACTGCAGCATCGAAAAAGGAAACAGGTGTGTGTACTGTTTCTTGGGTAGTTGAAGACACAAGAATTGGTGGATGGAAAAATCCTGGGTGCCTTAAATCCCCCCCCCCCCTGCCCCATGTGCTCTGTGCAGTGATTGACAGGTCGGTCATCAATATTCCTTTACCAATCACTGCTGTAATGGGCAACAGCGCTCCTCAGCAAAATCAAAGCTGGATCTGGCACATTGAGACCGGCAGTGGCGGTGACTGACAGGTCATGTCACAGCCGCTCAGTGAGGAGAGTGAAAGGTGGGGTGAGGGCAAATCAGGGAGCAGGAGGACAGACCGAGAGAGGGTTAAGGGCGAAGCCAGTCTAAGCTATCCTGTACTCTGCCCACCCCTGCTCTCAATGGAGAGAGAGAAAGCGATAGACACAAAAGGACACAGGGCGACAGGGACGGGGTAGCCAGAAGACCTCTCCACCCCCACACACCTAGTAACGTTGGCTCCTAAAGATTCTGTCTGGCTCTTAAGTATTTAATATTTTTGTTGTTCACCTATGTTTTAATGCATCGTAATACACTTTAAGGGGCAGTCCTCCTTGGCTGGCAAAGAATTTGATTTGTTCGAAAAAGAAGGTGGAGGAACGGCTGTGGGACTTTGCACATGCAAAATTTTACTCCGTTCTGGTTTGATGGCGGTGCCATTGGTGCCAATGCACCGAGCCCCGTGGTTAGAGGCCCTGCGCTCTTCCCCACAACAAATAAACTGATTGCTGGGGGAGAGTGTGAGGCCTCTGTAACTCTCTTCCTGCAGTGTCCCTCATCATGGCGCCATGACACCAAATGGTGTCATGTTGCCATGGCGTCATGTCCCATCCCTCTGTCAGGGCAACACAGCGACATTCGACGTCGCGGCACCATGATGAGGGACCCTGCAGGAAGAGAATGCAAAGGTAAGAGGCCCCACATGTTTGCACCGAGACCCGCGATATTCCCAGTCGGCCCTGAGTTTACTCCACACACAGTGATTTTACACACCAAATTGGCTAGAGCAATGGTTCCCAAATGTTGACTTTATGGGGGGGTGAGGGGGAATAATTTGGTTGACCACCATACTTCTTACTATTTACTCTGTTTATCAGTATGTTTATATATTCATATTTATTATTATTATTATTATTATCGTCACTTATTTGTAAAGTGCCAACATATTCTGCAGTGTAGTTCAATGGGTACACAGTTATGTATATTACAAAAAATGTTGAGTACAAGTGAGGACGAAAATTCACAAACGGATATAAAAGAGGTAATGAGAGCCCTGCTTGTAAGAGCTTACAATCTAGAGGGAATGAGGGGGACAATGTTGAAACAAGAAGGTTAGGTGGCTGCTTATTGTAGGATGGACTGTCTCGGGTTGGAATATGGCCCAGCCCGACAGCTGATTCCATTAAGGTTTGGGGGGGACGGGGCGATTGGTTTATACTTCGGAGATTGGTCCAACCGCACAGCTGGTCCCAATGAGGTTGGAGAGGGTTGGATGTTAGAGGTATGCCAAATAGGCCTCCTTGAAAAGGTGAGTTTTCATAGTTTTTAAATATCTGAAAGCTGGGGGAGAGTCTGTAGTAGGAAATTCCAGAGAGAGGGGACAGGACGGAAGAAGTCTTGCAGGCGGGACTGAGAGGAGGTAATAAGGTAGGAGAGGCGGATGTCATGGGCAGACTGTAGGGGGCGTTTAGGTATATATTTGGGGATGACGGTTGAGATATAAGGGGGGGTGGAGGCAGCATCTTTGAGACATTTGTAAGTCGTTACTAGGGTTTTACATTTAATTATAGAGTCTATGGGAAGCCAGTGTAGGGATATGTGTTGTGGAGCAGTAGAAGTGGAGTGGTGAGTGAGCTAGATGAGCCTGGGAGCAGCATTTTATAGATGAATTAGAGATGGGATAGGCGGACGAGGGGAATGTCAACTAAGAGAAGGTTGCGGTAGTTGAGTTATGACAAGATGAGTGAATGGATTAGGATTTTAGTTGCATCATGAGAAATAAGCATTTCTTGGTGATATTTTGAAGGTGGAGACCCCTAGGACTTTGCGAGGGACTGAATGTGAGGAATGAAGGAGAGATCAGTCAAAGATGACCCCTAGACAGTGGGCTGGAGGTGTTGATGAGATTGTGGTGTTATTGAAAGTGAGGGAAAGTGTGGGTGTATCAGTGGCAGTGGAAGGAGGAAAGAATATTAGTTCTGATTTGAACATGTTAAGCTTCAGGTAATAGTGAGACATCCAAGAGGAGATTGCAGAGAGAATTGGAGACAGGAGAGAGGGAGAGCGGTCAAGGGAGGAGAGGTACATTTTGGTGTCATCGGCATATAAATGATACTGAAAGCCAGCTAATTGTATTAGTTCACCAAGAGAAGAGGTGTAGAGTGAGAAGAGCAGAGGGCCAAGTACAGAGCCTTGTGGGAATCCAACAGAGTGAGGGAAGAGGAGGAGACACCAGAGAAGGAAACACTGAAAGCGCAGTTTGAAAAGTAGAATGTGAGCCAGGAGAAGGCTGCGTCACGTAAGGCCAATGGAGTGTAGAATGTTCAGGAGATGGGGGTGAGGTAGCAGAGAGATACAGGAGAATTATTAAGGAGACGTGACCCTTCGTTTTAGTTGTGAGTAGGTAAAAAAGAACTGAGAGTGAATTTAGGTGTGCGAAGGGAGGTAGGTGTTGCGTGTGGAGCTTGACATGTCTTACTTATTCTTGTCTGAAGTAGGAGACGAGGTCGCGGGTTGTAAGTGTAGAGTGGGGTGTAGGTGTAGTTGGGCAGAAAAGGGAGTTAAAGTTGGCGAATTGGTGTTAGAGGACAGAGTTTGTATGAGTGAAGAAAGGTAGGTTTGCTTGACAAGGGAGAGGGCAGTGTTTAGGAGCAGAGCATACATTTTATAGTGGAGAAAGTTTGCTTTTAGAGCGGGATTTTCACCAGTAATGTTCTGCAGTACGTGAGCACTTTTGGATTTAGCGGGTGAAGGGTGTGTGGATTGTTGGGGGTCACATGCGGTGGCGGAAGCAGTCTTGCTGTTGTAAAGTGGTTGCTAGGTTGGGACAGGAAAGGGTAGTGATTGGGGAGTTGAGAGGTTGAATATTGGAGGAGGTCTAGGGCAAGTTTCGGTATGTGCGTGTGGAAGTTGTTGTTGTGGAGGGTGTAGATGGTAGAGTGAGGCTGAATGTTAGGAGGTGATGATCTGAGTGAGCGCCTTCCCTTCCGAGTTAGATAGAGCAGAAGCGGGGAAAAAACAGGTCAAGGGTGTGCCCATTGCAGTGAGTAAGGCTACGCTTATAGTGACGGCGAGGCGACGGAGATGTCAGGCTGCGGTTGCTAGAAAAATCAAATTGAGATGACTTCAAGTGATCGCGACCAAGCCGTCGCGTCGCTCTTACTATAAGCGTACGCAACGGGGGCAATGCATTTGTTTTGATGCAACATCGCATCGCCGGCACTATAAGCGCAGCAAGGAGAGGTAGTTCACTAGGAAAGATAAGATGGGCAGCTGTACTAGCATTGGAATTGTCAATAGGTATGTTAAAGTCCCCCAGTATGACAGTAGGTGTGTCAGACGACCTATAGTTCAGAAAAACTGATCCTATATGTAGCCAGGTCTGGTTCTGGCTACCAGTCTGCCCTCCCTGTCATGCAAGCCCTGGTAACAGTGCAGACAGTGACAGGACCAATCCTGGGTTTTCCCCACAGAGGCAAATCCCTTGAGTGACTGAGGAGGAGGTGGGACAAGGCCTGTGTTCTGCCCAATCCTGGGTTCAGACCTTGTACCTTCCTCCCACTGTACTTAAAGGGCTGCACCACTAAATTTAGCCAGTTGTCACTACCCTTAAGAGAGACAGGTAACACACAGGGGTGTCTGCACATTGGCATCTCCTGTTCCTCTTCCCCTTGGGGGAGAGTGAGTGATTACCATTCCTCTGGCTCTACTGGAGAGCCAGGGAAGAGTAATGACTGGCTCAGGAGGCCTCAAGCCCAAGAGTTGGATGTCGAGGGACCATCCAGAGGTTGGGAGCTTGTATTGAGCTGTGCTGAGCAGATATCAGTGTTATACTGTGCGTGCAGAGAAATGAACCGGTTCCAGTTAACTATAAAGCCTGCCTGGTGTGCAATCTTTCTGGGGGGAGTGGAGTACGTTTCTCCTGTAGGAGATTGCCTCCACACATCTGGAGCCTGCAGCAGATGGAGCCGCTGTATCACCAGAGATAAATATCAGAAATGTACCCCAGAAGCCTGGGTAGATGTCCCTACAACCATTGGCGGACCAATCGGCATCCAATGAGCAAACAGGTAGTCAGCACTACACCCCAAGTAATGGCAGAATCTTCCAGAGGGTCGGGGAAACAGCGTTACATATATTTAAACAAATATATTTAAAATTCACATTTTTTTTTATACATGTATAAAAAAAAAATCCGCACTCCCTTTTATTTTTTTACATGATGAGACGCAGGGGTGTTAATTTCAGCTCTAGGGACCCTGCACCCCCAGTTCCTGAGATGCTTGCTAGTCTACTTACTGATGTCTCTTCCCCTCCGGGGGAAACAAAGTGGCTGTTCAGCCTCCTGTGTCACACACACCAGACGAAGCCGCAACATCAGCACCCATTGCAGCTTCCTATTGAATGACCATCTAAACCCCCTGTAGAAACCAGGAAGAGATACCGGTAACTTCACCTGTAAAGGGAGGGAGGGGGGTCCCAGGAGTATAGAATGGCATTGATCATCCATATTTAACTCCCATGTGCAAGTCGTTGCTGTTGGTCGATTTTAGTTGTAATATGAACTGCGGATTTAAGCCTCACTCCTAGTGTCATAAATGACATCAAGATGGCTAACTTCCAGGAAGGAAATAACAATATACAGTCATATCTTATTACGTCTGGTTTCTTAAAGGGCACAGCACACGCACATTTTCTGCCATATTAAAATGCGTTTAGCCTGCATTAAAATAGCATCGTTAGTTTGTGAAAATTCTATGGTTTGTGTCTACAGTGTTAGCTGATTGATAGAAGCCTTCTGAGTTTGCTTTGCTAAAACCGATGTTGGAAAAGTAAATAGTCACCAATGATGTATAAATAATACTCAAGGCTGCTTGAAATGTGAAATCCTTTATACTGTACTTTGGAGAAAAACACCTACATCTTTGCTATGTTATCCCATTTCAATACAACATATTAACCCCTCTGCTGCCAGTGGGGTCAGCATCACATTGCATAGCAGACCCCTATAGAAGAAATGAGTTTGTTGAAAAGTGTATTACTTTCAGTCAGTTTGTTAGTCTGTCTTTTCTAGGATCAGAACGTTCTATACACTTGTTGTATCCATCTCCGCTCAGATGGGGACCCCCTGTTTCAGGTAGTTTAAAAGACAAAATACCTCCCACCGTCCCACAATAAAAAAAAGCAAGCAACGGTGTCTGACGCTTAGAGCCAAATAATATGTACGCACATTCTCACTTGTGCACTGCACAGTATTAATCACTTGTGATCTGAAGTGATGTGATTATCCTAAGCATGACACAAACAAACCTTTCCAGACATGAATGAAACTGTCTCATTCGTCCCCAGTTGCTCCGGTATTGAATAGCAATGCATCAAAGCCCTCACCCACCATAACACAAAGGATCTTACAGCTACGCTTCACAGGAGTAGTACGCAGGTTGGTTAAGCAAAACAATGAGTATGTTTGTAATCTGCTGGGAGGTTTTTTTTACACTTCAGCTGTCGTTGATCTCACTGGTCATGTGCGAGTGTGACCACAAACGTGTCTCTGAGGAATGATGTTGCTTAACAACAGCTGTGCCTGAGGGTGCATTACTGTTTATCTGTTTGATTTTGCCTAGGTAAAAATCAGAGTCTGTACATGATTAATCAGCACCAACTCCCTTATGATACCATATGCGTTACAGCTTTGCCTGTGAGTCACATTTTACCTGTGGAAAACTGCCTAAGAGAGGAATAAAGACTGAAACCCTTTGAGTGCTGAGGGTGTTTGTATCCCTGAGTCACAGCCGGATTACCCAATAGGCAGACTAAGCACGTGCTTGGGGCACCAGCAAAACAGGGGAACCACAAAAAAAGATGATTAAAAAAAAAATGTGATATTTAAAAAAAAAAAAAAAAAAAAGCATTGAAGTAGTCACCATGGGAAAAATCTAAACTTTGTTGGATTTTCTTACATTCCACTATATACTCTTTCCCATTTTTCTGTTCTCTTTTATAACTTATCCCCCCCCCCCCCCCCCCAAACCAGAGGGTGTACTACTAACGTAAATCGAAATAATGCGAGGAAATCAGATTCTGATTTATTGTTTTGCAATAAATTTATGTTTAATTATTGATATATTTTTTATATATTTTTCTGAATCATCTATATTTGATTCATTTTTTTTTCTCATATATTATATATACCAAAAACTGTGGTAACATTGGCACTTTATGGACAACTTTGGCCCACGATGCAAAAAAGTTGAGCGTTTTTTAATTGAATATTAAGCGCAAAATTTGGAAAATGTGTACGTGTTGATTTGTAAGGCCTCGTCCATGCTCCCTGCTGGCGTGCTGAGGCGCTCTGAGGCGCAGGGAAAGCGGATGCGTTCCCTGGCCTTGCGGTTGCTTACCGCACGCGCTGTCAGCGAGGCGGGCGGGGCGGGCGTGTCACTGGCCGGGGGCGGGCCAGTGACGTCACGGAGCTGGTTCGCCCTCATTGGGCGAACCGCTCATGTGACCGGCCTGTCGCGCCGGCAAGCGGGGGAATTTTAAATTCCCCTAAGACCTGCGCTTCCGCAAGCGCGCGTAAGCGCAGGTGAGCCCCTACTAAAGCCGCTCTAATTGCGGCTGTAGTGTCTCAGTGCTGAGCGGGAGCGCGCCTCAGCACGCTTCCGCCAGCAAGCGGTAAACATGGCCGAGGCCTAAGTCACAATAGTTGCACCATGTGCTGTTTCTGATATCATTCTCATTTTCACCGTTAGATGTCAGGACCGACGCCATTTTATATGTTAGTCCTCTATGGCTTGTTGCTGCATCCCTACTATGCGGCCAATGCATGGCTTTGCGTAATCCCCACATTTCGCGTTTAATATTGCTTTTGTTTTGGGCGACGCGAGCCATAAAGGTTAAAATCCCTATACTAATAATTAAATATCAAAATTCAGTATTTTGTATGTACAAAACATTTGTCTAATTTTCAACACTGCAATTATTTTCAAATATGCTGTTTTATTAGTAACTTTAAAAAATGGTAATAATGAAGCAGTTGGTCTGCCCCATTCATTTCAGTTCTGGGGACCCCCTGCTTTCTACCATACTTACCTCCGTAGTGGGTGCCGTTGGCATCTCTGCGGGTTTAAAGCTCACGGCTATGCTGGCCCAATAGGAAGACGCAAGGGATGACATCACGGTGTCCTATTGGCCCGTGTGACGTAGGAGTTGTAAATCCGTCCCGCACGGCCCAGCCGCAGCTGCTACCGGTACCCCCGCATGGTGATAAGTAACTCGGGAAGCAGGGGGTCCCCAAAGCTGAAATTTAAACAGTTCAGCTCTTGGAGACCCCCTGCTTCAACCCCTTAATCGGCTCTACTCTAGTGGAAGCCATTTTAAATGTCTGCTCGGTGTAAAGCCCTATACCCCAGAGAGATTGTGTGATTTTGGAGGGGAAAACTCCACCAAAGATTGAAAAAAAGGATCCCTCATTTCAACTTCATGTAAAGATACCTCTCTCCAAACTAATGAAGAAATGAGAATCCTCCCAATCTTGACTCCCCCCCCCCCTTCCCCCGCCCCTCCCCCTTCCCCCCCTCCCCCTTCCCCCCTCCCCCTTCCCCCCCTTCCCCCGCCCCTCCCCCTTCCCGCCCTTCCCCCGCCCTTCCCCCCCTTCCCCCACCCCTCCCCCTTCCCCCCTTCCCCCTCTTACCCCCCTAGTTGCTGTCATAAATACTGCTTTATAAGTCGCAGGAGAAACAGACACCAGGGAATTCTGGGATATCAGAGAGGGACCTCCATATCTAAAGACGACTGATGCCCCCACTTTTAGTCTTTAGAATGTGGCACCCGTTCATAACCTCTCAATACTTTGGGAGATGTTCTTAAAGACGTCCCCTCCCCTCCCCTCCAGTGACATTTAGTGTTACATTATGCACAACCAGAGTGTTACTTTTAGATCAGTAAGTACCATGCCAGGCAGCCCTCACAGGGTTAAAGCAGCAGACTCGCTCGCTGCCACATGGAACACAATATGATGTGTACACCCATTTAATGAAGAACAATCATCCAAAACCTGTAGGAGCTCAGCAGTGATTTAAAAGAAATAAAGCAATGCTCTCCCTTTGAGTTATTCACGGTTTGTTCCCTGAAATGCGTTGATAAATGTGAAAGCTCAGCAGCTAGTGAAGGTTAATGTTGTGCTGCACTTGAGCTCCGCTTTGGTACGTACGTAAGCTTCCTTTGGTGGTCTGGTCAATGGGTGCAAAAGACTTCACTAATTAAAAAAAGTGGAGCTATTAGAGGCTCGACGTTTAGAGACGCTTGGGATCATCATACAATGTATTGTGCGTTCTTACATTGTTTGAATGCTGCTTTACGTCAAGCGGCAGTGCTAATTACTGTACTTGGCAACTGTGACTGACTGGGTTTGTCTAGAGGCAAATGCAAGATTTTCACTTTCCTGAACATGTTTGCCAGTTGAAAGTAAATCTTTTAAATCTAAACCCTGAACTTAAAAAAAAAAAAAAATTTTAGGAGAAAAGTTCTAACTTTATAATGAATGAAAATATACATTTTACACCACTGGTTGCAAAAGGCCCCATCTCTTCTCAGTGTTCATTAATGATCTTCCCACAGCTTGTAAGGAAGCCTCAATACACATGTATGCAGATGACGCAATCCTATATGCACACAGCCATAGCCTCTCTGACCTTCAACACATACTTCAGTCTGACTTTTTGAGACTCGAAAACTGGATTTCCCAAAACAAATTGTTTTTAAACACTGAAAGACTGTAACAATGGTATTTATTTATTTATTTATAAAATATTTACCAGGAAGTAATACATTGAGAGTTACCTCTCGTTTTCAAGTATGTCCTGGGCACAGAGTAAAACAAATAATACATGGTTACAAGTACAGTTACATAAATGAACAGGGTATACATTATATACAAGACATTGCGTGCACAGTTAAAGAAAATATATATTATGAGCGTATGAAACAGTTACAGACCAGATTAAAGTGTGAGACAGCCTTAGATTTGAAAGAACTTAAGCTGGTGGTGGATATGGGAGTCTCTGGTAGGTTGTTCCAGTTTTGGGGTGCACGGAAGGAGAAGGAGGAACGTCCGGATACTTTGTTGAGCCTTGGGACCATGAATAGTCTTTTGGAGTCTGATCTCAGGTGATAGGTGCTGCATGTGGTAGGGGTGAGTAGCTTGTTCAGGTAGCTGGGTAGCTTGCCCAGAAAGTATTTGAGGGTGAGACAGGAAAGGTGAACTTTGCACCTAGACTCTAGTGATGACCAATCTAGTTCTTTGAGCATTTCGCAGTGATGTGTGTTGTAGTTGCATTGGAGAACAAAACAAAACAAAACAAAACAAAATACCTGGGCTTATGGTTTGACTCCCACTTAAGATTCGGAATGCACATTAATACCCTGACAACCAAGACCTATGCCAAACTAAACGTACTTTACAGGAACAAATCCTCCCTAAGTCTCCTGGTCAGAAAGCGTATCGCACAGCAGATGCTAATGCCAATTATTGACTATGGAGACATAGTATATGGCTCGGCTCCTCAAACCCACATTAGCAAACTTGACACCCTCTACAATTCAATTTGTCGTTTTGTTCTCCAATGCAACTATAACACACATCACTGCGAAATGCTCAAAGAACTTGATTGGTCATCACTCGAGTCTAGGCGCAAAGTTCACCTTTCCTGTCTTGCCTTTAAATTCTTTCTGGACAAGCTACCCAGCTACCTGAACAAGCTCCTCACCCCTACCACATGCAGCACTTATCACCTGAGATCAGACTCCAAAAGACTGTTCATGGTCCCAAGGCTCAACAAAGTATCCGGCCGCTCCTCCTTATCTTACAGTGCACCCCAAAACTGGAACAACCTACCAGAGACTCTCACATCCACCACCAGTTTAAGTTCTTTCAAATCTAAGGCTGTCTCACATTTTAATCTGGTCTGTAACTGTTTCATACGCCCATAATACAAATTATCTTTAACTGTGCATGCAATGTCTTGTATATAATGTATACCCTGCTCATTTATGTAACTGTATTTGTAACCATGTATTATTTGTCTTAACTCTGTGCCCAGGACATACTTGAAAACGAGAGGTAACTCTCAATGTATTACTTCCTGGTAAAATATTTTATAAATAAATAAAATAAATAAATAAAAAGTGCTGGAGCCCGCAAATCATTGATGCACATCCCAGGCCCCTTCAGTGCCGGGGATGTAAATCACTTCACAACCACAGGGAACAGCCATGCATTGCTGGCAACATAAGGGTTAATCAAGACATTCTACAGTGAAGAAAGCCTTATTAGCTTATTTAGCGCTTGTCATTCTTTCCCCTGTCCAGCAACTAATCCATGCATGTTCTCTGGGTCATCGTGCACGCCTGCAAAATGTAAAGTGGAGTAAAATAGGTCAGAGAATCTGGCACGCTCTCGGGTGTTTGAAATGGCAGTAGCAACCGTTCATGCCAAGTCAGAATTCAAGGCAGCGGGGGAACAAATCCGAAGGGCAGGGAGGGGAAAGGGTTTCCATGGCAACGGGGGAATATGCAATAAACTAAATCCAAGAACCGCAAGAAATTTCAGTGGAAATCTACAATGACCAAGGGAAAAGGGAAAGGATGTGTGTGGCTCCAAATATTCGCCAAGCCTTTAGAAGAGCCTTTTCCAAAGCCGCTGTCCCACCTCCTGCCTCTTAAAGGGGTAATCCCACTTGGCACACAACCGACAGCATTTGCAAGCAACGTGGTCTTCTTTAGACTGATATAACAATACTTAAAGCAAGCTAATAAGAAAATGGAGAGCAAAGGGTTGGCCTTTTTCACATGACATTACACAACTAACTACAGACAAACAACCCCCTCCCCATGCTTTATCCATGTTTACAAAGTGACTTTAACAGATTGCTATATTGCTATATTTATAGATATACTACTATGGGTCAATTATGGATCTTAAGTGGATGGCACCTTTTAGATACTGCAATTGCATATTGACACCAGTACCACTCTGTGTGTTTCTTGTACTTCAAAGCTCTTTCTCAATAAAGCGCTTTAACTTTATACTAGTCATCCATGCACCATTGAGGAACTGGCACTTGAACCATAAGCAGAATTACCCCACTATAAAGGCCGTGCATTACCCCTCGTCACACTTGATTTTACTTCATGTTGCTGTATGCAATCCTTTTTTTTTGTAAGGTCCCTGAACGTTACTGCTGCTTCATTTTATTCACAGCTCCATTAATGCTATTTTTTGGCTCTTATTTTTAAGTGGAAGACGCTTAGGGGGGTCAGGAAGTGCAGGGACGTACTTGGCACTACTTTGTATCACAACATGATGTTCATTTTGGAGAGAACAGCGATGAAATAAGCAAGTATGTTTAATGGATAGGAATGAAAACAAAAATGTTATTTGCAGGGTTCAGAGGAAAAATGAAAACCCTGTGTTGTAATCGGCTTACCCACAACTGGAAGAATTCGTGCTCCGAGAGGGGTCTTGTACACGAACTCGAGCAAGTGCTCTACATGGCTTCTTTAGCCGTCAGAGGAGTCCTGAATGTGTGTTGTAAATGTGGCCTTTACAATTTTTTGTTTTCTCCTGATCTCCTATTTCCATGTGGAATCCTTTTAGTCGTTTTTGTATTAAAGAGAACTATTGCCATAAAGTAGTATTTCCAGGGTCTTTGAAAGAGGCCACCGTTTGTGAATATTTACAGGACTTCGTCTGCTGTGCCCTCTCCTATTTAAACCTACAGTACTAATGAGTAGAAGAATCACTCTCCACAAAGATTGTGTTGGAAGTTGGTTAAGAGAGGTAGGGAGATACACTGAGAGAGATTGGGTCTGGGTAGTCTTCAGTGTTGCAACCATTTTTGAGGAGGGGGGTCTGTTAATAAACTTGAAACTTGGTCAAAAAAAAAAAAACAAGAGTGAAGTCATGGTTAATATTGCTTGATATTGGTTTATATTACAGCATGTTTAGATGGGATTCCGACGTGCCCTTTTTAAGACACCCTTCCACCACCTCCCTCCGACGCCTGAAAAATAAATAAATCACAAAACATGTTATTTGGATACCAAACAAAAGATAGAACAGTGAACAATGTACTTTCTAAAAAGGGACTGCATCTTTAAATCCAGCAGCACATGTTTCCTAAGAATTAAACTATCGTCTGTATTTAGCTTACGAGACATGTGGAAAGGATGGGAGTGGGTGGATTCATAAACACACTCCAAGAAAACTAGTAATTCATGTTAGGAGTAGTTTTATATACTTTTTTTTCTATTGGCTTTTTATTTTGTCTGACTTGTGCAAGGCCTCAAAGAGCAGACGGGATTATTCCAGATGTGACTCACCGCTGCTGCTGCTGCTCCCAATTAGCAGCTCCCCCATTACATTAATTTTTGTCAAAGCATTTAAATTACAACCAATCATATCTAAAGTAATGAGAAATACTCCAACCCATTTGACGAGAGGTTGTCTGGAATTGGCCTTCCATGCCTAATTACCTGTATTACAGGGCAGCAATTCCATTTGAGAACATTTTATATCCTCTATATCAATTTAACTTCAAGACTTGAAAACCTTACTTACCCTTGGCATTTCAAGCCATTTATAGCAGCGCGAGGGTTAACCGTTTAGAGCTGGGGCTCTTTCCTGCTGTAATGCACATGCTGCAGATTATGATCATTCTGGGAATCACATGATTTGCACACGGGGTCTGAAGGTGAACATTTTGCTATTGGAAAAACTAAGCTGAGCAGTGACATGGTGAGATTTACTAAATATATATATATATATATATATATATATATATATATATATATATATAGCGCATGCTCTTGTATAGCGCTGCTAGTTTTATGTAGCACTTCACAGAGACATTTTGCAGACACAGTCCCTGCCCCGTGGAGCTTACAATCTATTTTTTTGGGGAGATAAAGTGACTTGCCCAAGGTCACAAGGAGCCGACACCAGAATTGAACCAGGTTCCCCTGTTTCAAACTCAGTGCCAGTCAGTGTCTTTATTCACTTAGGCCCTTCTCCCTTTGGTGCTATTCTATAAGACATTTGTCATTGAAGACCACTTACAGCTCATTTAAGTAAATGGGGTGTAGTCAGGGTTGCTACCTTCTATTGAAGGCTAACCCTGAGACTTTTTCCAAGCCATTTTTTTTTACATTTATTTATTTCTCTTACCAAGATAATAAAAAATGCACAAATGCGCACCAGGGATTAGTGGAAGGTAATTTATTAAAAATACACAAAAACTGAGGGGATCCAACCCCACCTCAGAACAGCTGTGCAGCTGGACGGCTAAGTACTACCAAGGAGAACACCTAATGGTGACTAAACCCTAAGCTGCACAGTATACAAATACAGTAAAATTTATATAAAAAACATGAAAGAAAAAAACAAACATGAAAACAACCTATCAACAGATTTGTATAGAAACCGCCATAGGGTTGGGCACTGGCAAGGGGAAACGGACACCCACACTGAGACAGTCAGCAGACTCGCGGTGTCTGCACAGGATCCGGATCTCGGCACCGCGGAGATGGATAAAACCGCTGTGCCGAGATCCGGATCCTGTGCAGACACCGCGAGTCTGCTGACTGTCTCAGTGTGAGTGTCCGTTTCCCCTTGCCAGTGCCCAACCCTATGGCGGTTTCTATACAAATCTGTTGATAGGTTGTTTTCATGTTTGTTTTTTTCTTTCATGTTTTTTATATAAATTTTACTGTATTTGTATACTGTGCAGCTTAGGGTTTAGTCACCATTAGGTGTTCTCCTTGGTAGTACTTAGCCGTCCAGCTGCACAGCTGTTCTGAGGTGGGGTTGGATCCCCTCAGTTTTTGTGTATTTTTAATAAATTACCTTCCACTAATCCCTGGTGCGCATTTGTGCATTTTTTATTAACTTGTTTTTCAGGGTGCCTTCCCCCCTTTCTAAGGGGGGTTCACCTAGATTTGAGAGTTTCTGGGGAGACGCTTTATGTACATGCTGCAAAGGGATCATCCACACCCTCATACAGCACGAGCGCTGAATATCCTGTTTTTTCTACCTTATTTCTCTTACCGGCTGCATCCTCTCTCTCTCCTCCAGCACCATCTTCCCCTGCAAGGTGCAGTCAGCACGACTCCGCGACTTCAAATGGCGCACGTTGCTATAACAACGTGATGTCACGGCGTCAAGTTGCCATGACCACGGGACCCCGTATGGCGTTGTCATGGCAACTGGGTGTCACGTACTGCCGTAGCGTCCCGTTGTCATGCCTACGCGGCACCCTTTGACGTCACGCAGCAATTATGACAGGATTTGCAGGGGGAGATGCCGCCGTCCAGAGATTACTCTGCTCAGCCTGTAGCTCGGAGAGAAGTTGCTGAAACCCATAGTCTCCGGGTCAAAACCGGAGTGTTGGCAACCCTGGGCGTAGTGCCTTCCAGCGTCAGATGGGGTCTTATGGAATGGCACCACTTAGTAAACATAGCCCAGAATGATACAGGATTTATACAAGTTGAATCATAACTTCTGCTGGTCATGGCACATATGACTACTATGCCATGATGTGGGGTATTGCGCCCCTATCCGAAGTTAACTGACATGAACTTCAATGGCAGTAAATTCCGGGTCCAGGCTCGATACTGGCATCGCGGCTCGGTGAATCCCAGTCTTGTGTTTTTTTTCTTCTTTTGTTTGCTTAAAAGATGTGGCCTTTCTTTGAGTCTTGCGCATCATGTCCTCTTGAATTTGTAGCAACAGTTTCAGTTCTAGAAAATCAAGCCACCCGCACTTTGTGACTTTCTCACAAATGCATAGTGAGAAATGCATAGAACGAAAAGAGGATTTTATGCATTAGGTTTGTTTGCGGTATCCATAAAGTTCACATGATGACCAAAATGTTGCATTAACTCGTGATATTAATATTTTGTGATTAACTTATTTATAAAACGTGTGTTGACGATCTCTTGTTTTATTCTACTTTTTTTTTTTTTTTACCAGCACCAACAATATTTAACATAAGGCACTGAACAAGAATACAATCTACGTGTTGGGTTGGTCATGCTTTCAAACTGTTAAAACTAACGATTGCAGAGTAATGGTTGTTAAATGGGGACATTGCACTTTTTTGTTAATCTTTATCCATGACATCAAGTAAAGCTGAAATGACCTCTAGTGGAAATGTTATATTGTATGATGAAGCACAATTGCACCCTACTAGGGAGCTTGTTATCTCAGGAATATTAAATAGCACAAAAGTACATTAAACTATGTTCATGAAGAGATCTAGCAGTTTCAGTGCGTACAGTACACAAACAAAAAAATCATGTTGAGCAGTATGGATTGCTACTATAAACACGGTAAACTTCTTTGCTACCTGGGGTCCTTGAAATGCATCCAATCCTTTTGCTGTTTGATTTGCTCTACTACCAATATTACATAGTAAATGTGTGTGTGTGTCTATTTAATATACTGTGTGTGTGTCTCTCCCTCTCGTGTATATATATATATATATATATATATATATATATATATATATATATATATATATATATATATATAATCATTCTTACTATATATTTGTCAACACAAGAAGCCAGCAGTTTCTGACGTGTGCTTTCTAACAGCAGGAGGGGACTGTATGCTGGAAAGCGGCTGAACATATTTCCTGTTTTTGCCGACACTGAACAGCCAACTGGAACAGGTCAGTAGAGACGGAGCAAAATCGTTCCCTAGTGCTGAGCTGCCCTGTACTGACTTGATATGTGTTATGGGGCAGTGCTGTGTCTCAGGTTTGCTGACTGGAAACCGTGGCTGCTGTATGTTTTGTGTCACACGTTATATGAAGCAGTGTTAGTTTGTGGTATGCTAGATGTTTTTGAGATTTAAACAAATGTATATCCTTGACAAATGCTTTCCTTTAATCTGAACTTGTTACCAACATTAGAGTATTATAGTATTATGGTCAATACTATTTGCTCAACTGTGCTAATCCATAAAATGGCTTTTGGCACCAGGCAGTGCCTTATAGAATAGCACCACTTATTAAATATAGGCCTGTGTGTCTTTCTGCAAAAAAATATTATCCTCTACTGTGTAAAAGATCGGAGTATCTCTACATAGCAAGAAAACTACGTGTCACTTTAGGAATGCACATGCGAATGTCTTGTTGAAAGATCTTATTTGGTAAAATATAAAAATGTATCAATATTGTGATGTGGCTATATTCTTGCTGAATGGTTACAGTGCTTAGTTACCGTTTCTGGAGCGGCACCACTCAACACACTTCCAGCCAGCCATACCAAAAAGTAACAAACATATTCCTTCTATAATGTCTGCTTTGCTTGTTCATTTTTCAGACATTACATTAGAACAGTGTTTCCAACCTTTTTTTAAGTTAAAGAACACTATAATTACACTGAAATTCTGCGAAACCCCAACCCTCTCTAAAAGCGCGTCTGATATCAAATGCATTGTAAGGAACCCCAACCCTCTCTAATAGCGTGTCTGAGATCAGATGCATTGTAAGGAACCCCAACCCTCTCTAATAGCGCGTCTGAGATTAGATGCATTGTAAGGAATATAAACCCTCTCTAATAGCGTGTCAGAGATCAGATGCATTGTAAGGAACCCCAACCCTCTCTAATAGCGCGTCTGATATCAAATGCATTGTAAGGAACCCCAACACTCTCTAATAGCGCGTCGGAGATTAAATGCATTGTAAGGAATATAAACCCTCTCTAATAGCGTGTCAGAGATCAGATGCATTGTAAGGAACCCCAACCCTCTCTAATAGCGCGTCTGATATCAGATGCATTGTAAGGAACCCCAACCCTCTCTAATAGCGTGTCAGAGATCAGATGCTTTGTAAAGATCCCCAACCCTCTCTAATAGCGTGTCAGAGATCAGATGCTTTGTAAAGATCCCCAACCCTCTCTAATAGCGCGTCTAAGATCAGATGCATTGTAAATTCTACTGTATTTGGTACAATTTTGAATTGACCTGGGAACTCCTATGGGATGCCCGGAGCGGTCTTGCAAATTCAGGCGCGGCCATTTCGCCACGACCAAATGACCATCTGCGCTTAGCCACACCTAGCTGCCGGGACACTCCACCGCCGGCCGCTTTGCCGCTAATTAGCCCTTACCCTAAAACTCCTTAATTTTAACCCCTAATACTAA